>NC_083622.1:1611727-1639227 GCF_963584025.1 Labrus mixtus | reverse complement strand
ATTAATTATTTAGTTAATATTTTCACTTTATTTATTTCAATTAATTTCATTTGAATTATTTTTATTTGAACATATTTTCAGATTTAAGAATTTCAGTGATTTTTTAAATTTTCTATTTTAATGTTTCTTTTCTTTCCTCTGTCATGATGCTTTTGATGTCTTGTGCGACATAAATAAACTTGCCTTGCCTTGCCTAAAGCTGTTTTCACATATGCACTATTGTAAATGTCTAGAGAATTTCTGCCTCTGCCTCTGAAATCCGCCTGATCTGGTTGTTCACACATGCACCTGTAACCGGTGGACTTCTGCGGTGTGTTGTGTTCATTCTTAATGACACTGTGACACCAGGATCCTTTTCTTAAAGATAATTAAGTCCTTTATTGGAGAGATAGGACAATGGATAGAGTCGGAAATCAGGGAGAGATGCGGGAAAGGAGCCACTATGCTATCACCAGGATTATTTCAATGAGCACCTTTCATCTCTGGCAAAGGAAAGCACAGACAAGAATCTTCCCCGTCTGCTCAAGATCCTTTCACACACTGAATCCTACAAAAGGGCCAGAGGGTTTAACAGTATCAACATGAAATATAAGACTTCTACATACAAAACAAAAAGCACACCTGAGGCAAGACATGATGAAGAAAGTGAGATACAGAAGTGGCATATTAAGCAAAAGAGTCGTCTACACGACGCTATAATGAGAATATGTGTCTTTCTATCAGTGCTACATGTAGTCCAACAGAATCTCAATGTGAACTAAAGAGTGGAGAAGAACATCCTGGAGAACAGGAAACATGCAGCAGCAGGTTGATTAGAGCACGGAGATGGTAGAGGTGGCGTGCAGACAGTCACAGTATATAAATATCACTCCTCTCTCCTATTGGCTCGATGTGAATTCTCCTGATTATATCCTGCTGCGTTCTCACATCAGCTCACTCTGACTTTCTGCAGAATGAATATGAGGAGGCTGGAGGAGAAACTCCAGGTGAAGTCAGAGTGAAACATGTGGTTGTTGCAGCTCACCCAGAAAATTTCAGGAGTTTTGTAAAAGTGTGAAAGAACTTGTTATTTTTAGGGCTGGGCACGTTAACGCATTATTTTTGCGTTAACTCATTAATTAATTATCGCCGACAATTATTTTATCTCGCATTAACGCAGTTTTTATTATTTGTTTTCTTATTGTAAAAGTCTGTTGCTCACTGGCTTTTATTTTGTAAAATTCCATCGTGAGCGAGCCTCGTATGTTGCTTACTGCTACGCGTGTCTGCTGCGGCGCTCACAGGAAAGAGGAGAAACTGTCGGAAAAGAATTGTCGGATAATCAAGCATGGAGAAGTGTACGGAACTTTTACATGGCCATTGTCATTTTAAAGTTCTTCCAGACGGCGCAGTCGACAGAGCCGAAGTTATTTGTAACCACTGCGAAGTTGAATTTTCTTATCACCGGAGTACTTGATAAGTAATCCAAAATATGTTGCAGCTAGAAACTCAGGCGGAACGCTGAAAGGTCGTTTCACTTGTCTTCACTTTATTTAAGCGTTTAACAAAGACTCAGTACCTTCATTCACTCTGCCTACAAGTCTCTTCAGCTGCTCAATAATCACTACAGCTTTCTTACTAACTCCGGAGCATCACAAAAACAACACTCTTCTCTGAACTCCTGCATGTCACTGTCACTCACAGACTCCACCTAGTGGTGCAGATTATGCAGCGCATTAATAACATGTCAACATCAACTGCTTGAATAATGTTGCAATTCAGAAAAATACATTAACATTAGCAACTTTGAAGATGAATTCAAAAAGATTATAAACTAAAGAATTTCAAAATGACAAGTACAACTAAAATGTGTTTGTGGGGTCCTCGATAACCAAACAATAAACATCAATGTTCTCAAATGACCTGTCACACTCTCCCCCACTTTAAAAATGGCGTCCCGACATTTTCATTATACCTCTTGGCCTAAAACCTTTCTGGGCAGTTTTTTAAAAATATAACAAACAGGATGACATTATGCCCTTGCAGTGGCAATAAGCTTTAGTTTTGTATTTATTTGCTTTGATTACATTGTTTAAGTTGAGAAGTACATTTACAATAAAAGTGCGCTATACACTACTTTTTAATTCATTATTGGAATTTGGGTATAACAATGCGATTAATCGCGATTAATCACAGGAACTCATGCGATTAACGTTGCCCAGCCCTAGTTATTTTATAAACCATTCTAGAGAACAGCGCCATCCGTCAATGACTCGTTCTCTTCCCCTTGCACACCTGCTGTTGAATAAAGTCATGACCTACAAAGAAAAGGTTGTCTTCTAGCAACAGAGAAATATAACCTGGTTTCTGTCAAAGGGTCAGAAAAGACCCTCCAAATCGTCTCTTAATTCTAAAAGTTCATCCCTAATAACGGTTCTTTTTGTTTCATTCTTAGACTCGTGCAAAAAGAAGGAGACAGACTAATCAAACCAGGTCAAACTTGTCTCAAACAGGTGACCTCCAAGCAGCGCTGTACTAAAAAAAGGAAACGTGTTGAAGGCTGGGTCGAGCTCATTTTCTTTAGCTTCCCTCGCCCACATTTTCCCACTCGGTCCAGGGATTGAAACATGCGACTTTCCACCTGCTCGTCTGACCTTTAAGTCACATCTCCGTCCCTGAACTCCGCAGACACTCCTGCCTTGTGTGTGTGTTGTTGTTAGTCCTTTTCACTCCAGCGTGCAGCATGGGGTTGTCTCAGACTTCTCGACGCGGGGACAGCTGCCAACACTTCTGTCTCTCGGCAGATCCACAACCCTATTTTCACCTCCGTATGAGGTAGAGAGCCCATTCACTTCTCTCCTACATTTCCCCCAGGGCAAGATTTCAGATTGTACATGCACTTCCCGGCTTTAATCGCCTTTTCTTAACATCACTCGGAGACCATGGGGGCTGGAGGAGAGCAAAAGAGCATGATGCCAGCGATTCTCCCGCACTGCCAACTTTGAATTAATAATTTAGAGTCCGATTGTCATGCTAGTTCCTAATGAATAAGATAAGATCCCAGGTGAGGTGACCTGTGTAGTACTACGCTGTCGGATTTATTGGAGGACATGGAGGTGAGGGCAGAGGTCAGCGCTCGGGGGGCCGTCAGAACAACGACAGTTCAATAAGAAGGCTGTTAAACACACAGAGCTCACAGAGAAGGGATCTGTCTTCACATCTTTTGTTGTATAAGAAGGGCTTTGGATAACCCCGACACCCAGACCAATAGCAGCGAACAAATCCTCATTCCAACACATTTGTACCAGACAAACACCTGAGACTGTGAATCAGTCGTAATGCAGATTAGAACCGAACCAAAGAGAGATATTCCAGTGGGTTCTGTTAGGAATGTGATGTGAGCTGACTTCTGGTTTTTACACATGAACCAACATCTGGTCTTCTGTGTCTGATCCATCCATCTCATATCCACACACACACACACAAACCTCTCCTCTCTGAACACGCACAGCTTTGACCATCTTCATCAGCAGTGTGTTTCATAAAGTCCCCAAATGCACAACTCCCTTTTAAAAAAAAAAAACTTTCACTCACGATTCCATTGCTCCATTTTCCCACGCATTTAAGGAGAGACTGATCATGTTCACCTGCAGAGCGTGTCTGCAGAGTAGAAAGAGGGGTATCACTGGTGTGACCTCCTTTTTAGTTAGGGAAAAAGATTACAAATGGATTAAATATTATATTTTTACAAGTCATAATTGAGAACATTTGGTTTGGTGCCCTGTAGCAGCCATTTTGTAAAATGCATTTTTCTTGGAAAAAAAGTCACTGGTGTTACTCTACTCATGTGCAACACCAGTGACTTAATGAGCTTTTGGTCAGTGGTTTCACTAAAATCTCAATTTTGATCTTTGATTATTATGCCAATTGTTAAAACTTAAAATGCCAAAGTTAAAATGTCGAAGAATGAAAAAAAACAAAAAGAAAGGGGGGTATCGACATTTGATGGCGATCTTATAAAGATAAAATGCAGAATTGATTATGATGAATTTAAAACCATAACTCCATCTCCATACTCGGTTTTTTTAAAGGTTTATTTGTTTTTTTTATGTCCTTATATTAGAGAGAGAGCAGTAGAGTAGAGTCAGAAATGTGGGAGAGAGAGAGAGAGGCAAAAGGAAAGCAGGAAAGGAGTCACAAGTCAGATTTGAACCCGGGCCGCCCTTTTTGGAGGACTTTAGCCTCTGCACATGCAAATGGAAAATATGCATGTGCAGAGGCTAAAGTATGGACTACCGGCGCCCCCCCTCCATCGTCACTTAACTTCACCATATCCACATCTTGCTGTGAGTGACAGCTGGCCTCCGTCATGAGCCGGACTCTCGCTTTACAGATAAGCTTTGCGTCTACTGCTGTGGCATTTACAGAGTCTAGACCCTCCTACTTCTTCAGGTGCATTTCGTGTAGGTATAGGAGGATGTGCAGCCCGCCAGGTGAAGGAGATCTAATTCAGGAAACACTGTTGTATAGGTCATATAAACGGGTCGGAACACAAAGGCTGCATGTGGTCGTATGGATCGGAGAACTTGATATTTCTTAGCCCTGCCAATAAAGCTGAGGGCGGTCATTTGTTTGTTCAATCACAGCAAAGGGCGGCCATTGATCCTCACAGCAGACCTCAATGTGTAACTAATTAGAGACATTTTACTTTTGTACTTTAAATGTCTCTTTGTAGGCTCGGTTGTTGGTTTGGTAACATCACCACCTCCCAGGAGCTTTAAGGCCCCTAGAGGTGGATGTTTACTGGATATCAAAGTAACCTACATATCTGTCCGGCTCTAAGCTCCACGCTTTTCTTCACCATAAATCCTGGCTGTGATACTGCTATATGTCGTAGCATATCCAGTGGGAGAGCAAGGACAGACTGACCTGTTGTTCTCTCAGAACAGAAACCTGCAGTTTGGCTGCTGTTAGCATCGCCTGCTCCCCCCCCCCCCCTCAGGGGACAGAGCTGAGGATTACAACCAGGACAAACACACACACACAAACACACACACACAAAAAACTACACTCACAGCAGACCGGCACAGTGAGGCGAGGAGCACTGCATCATACTGTACTGTGCCAATGAGCTTAGTCACAGACATATGTAAATGCTCACTCACCCGCGCTCGCTCTCGCAGTGTTCAGCAGAAAAACAGATGTACGTGCGAGACGCTGAAACACTGAAGCAGATATATGAGACACACTTTTTTCACACTGCCAGGCGGAAAGAAGTGTCCACAAAGACACTTTTTTATTCCCTACTGATTAAAGGAGATCTATTTTTCTCACATTCAGCATTGATTATGTCGCTCTGGGACACGTATTGAGGAGCGCTGCGAGAAAAACAAATCCTTATTTATCATACGCTCACTTCAGTAAAACCCCTCATTTCAGCCTCTGCTTGAAATGCTTCATTTCAGCTGCTGTCTCTTTAAGGCCCGCCTCCCCATGTGCCCACTCTCCTCTGATAGGCCAGCTCTGTTTGGAGTTGCAGGGACATTAGCTTCCTTGTGGGCGTGTCCTTGAAAGAGCTGGTACCTATTGGACAGACAGGGCACTGAGGGAATGCTACTTTCAAAATCATCGCTAGTTCTCGTAAATTTCCAACCCTGCCTTTTTTTTATGTTCTATTTGCTTTCTGTGAAGTTTATACACTTTCATAATAATTCTTTGACGTTGTTTGATCAGCATGTTTCTGCTTCCAGAATAACTGTGTAAAAAGAGCGGGAGAGTTTTGAGTAAGATCTGCCAACCAGCAGCCTTCCTTTGGATTTCTTTTTCTGTCGAGATATTTTAAGCAGATATTAGTAAAGTGGAGTCGTGCATCAGCACCTCCCATCGCAGGCACAAACTTTTGTAATCAGCTCCATCTGGCAGGATGCAGCAATCCATCAGGACCAAAATCTCCAGCAAAAAAAAATAAAAAATGTTTCTTCCCGACAGCAGCTGGCTTCATCAACAAGACCCGGAACCCCCACTGACACAGATGCTTACACCCCCCCCCCCCCCCCCCCCCCTATAAAAGTCTATACAACTAATTCATGGAGACATCCACTGCATTACTGTGACGCTCTCCACGCTCCTACATCATTGTTTTTAGAACGCCTGGTCCATATTCTGCATTAATCTGAACAAATCGTTTTCTCTCTTTGTGTGCTTCTGTTTAAAGATAGGAGGGTGGGAAGAATCAGAAGTCAGGGAGAGAGAGAGAGCGGGGGAACGACATGCGGGAAAGGATCCACAGGCCGGACCTGAACCCGGGCCACCCGGCCGGGATGACCACTGGGCGCCCCAAACTGTACATATCTTTGTGTTAAAGGCTTTATATGTGATGTTTTGATCCAGCAGATGTCGCCCTTGAGCACCAGCATGAAACCAAAACAACTCGCGCTGCATTGTTGGGTTAGCATGCTAATGCTAGCGATCTTTATTATGCTCGTATCTTCACACTGCATGTAAATTTACCTGAAATGAGCGTGATCTAGAAACACAGTTAAGCAGTGAGTACAGTATGTTATTCTTCTTTTCTCTAGTCCCTCAATTAAACAACTTTTATACGCGAGGGGAGGAGTCAGCCGGCCGTCCTGGCGATGTAAACAAAGTGAAGATAGGACTCTGAAAACTCTGAAAACATCACAGACAGTGGGACTCGGGTGTTACACCCATTGTAGACAGTCATGACTCACAGAGTTATTTTCAGAGGAGATACTTGATTTATATTTAAGTGTGAAAAAATCACATAAAAAGCCTTTAAGAACAGAAGTTTACGTGACTAATCTTTGCAACATTTTTGTTCATTTCTGACTGAATGTTTGATTTTTGGTTCAGGATTTTGCCCAGCAGTGTTTACATTTTATCTTTTGTTTTCTTGTTGTGCACGATTGTAAAGCCACTCAGAAATATTCTGATTTCCCTCTCTCTCTCTCTCTCTCACGGAAAGTATTTTTCTTTTAATTATGATGGTGACACATTAAGCATGGGGAACACAGATAATAACACGGACATTTAAAAACTACAGGGGAGCCATTAACAGCTATTGATGACATTTTTAAGGGAGCTGATGAAAAGGCCACAAAAACAATTAACTCCAGTTCAGATAAAAAAAAAAAAAATCAAAATTCTGAGTTTCATGTGGCTTTAACTACGAGGCACGAGACGAGAATAAAAAAGAAGCTCACCTTAAGGCACCCCTCCTCTTACCTACCTGAACTGAATTATTTTGTACAAAGCAATGTTAGTGCATACAAAAAAACACACATATTACAAATACCAACAAGAGCCTGCTAATCATGGAAACCATCTGCAGACGTAACGTGGAGCCGCTCATGTGTGTGAGTATAGCGGTGAACAAAGGTTTCTATGGAAGCTTGTAAAAGAGTCCATTAATTAGACTGCCAGTTTCAATCCATGTCCAGCTTTTTTCAATTAGGGTAATTGTAACCCTCACAGGGAAAAAGGCCCGCTTGCTTGTTAAATTAGACCATTTCCATATACTTTACTGTAGAACAGCCTTCCTTGAGTCAAATCACTGGATACATGCTTAAATTAGCAAATTACTGCTGTTTATATTTAGAGCTTAACAAACATCCCGACTCAGAGTGAACCTGGAGAGCTCAGCTGACCGTAGCGGCGCTCTCTTTGTGCAGTGAGAAAGCGTGTGGATATACAGTATATATATATATGGAGGCTGACTGCAGGAGCAGAGCTGCAGCTCAGGATGTTGCCGTGCATCTCCAGCAGCACTTCCTGACTTCAGCCCGCTCACAGTCACGAGAAGAGATGCAGGGAAAGCCTTTGAAGTGATGCTGCTGAAGGAGCCCAGCAGACTTCCCCCTAAAGAGCAGCACAGGATGAATTCACAGTATATAGCGTTTGACACAGAGAGCAGCTCTCCACACAGAGAGATGCCGTTTGATGTTCAAAGAGCGAATACGAGGCATGTTTGAACGCAGCTCGGAGACCAATTTGATCTATTGAAAGGTTGATTAATAATGGTTTGGACTTCATTACATCAAATCACCAAACCACAAACCATCACTCCTCTCTTTTTTTGTCCAGATAGAGAATGAAAATTCCTGGCTTTGAAAGGAACTGAAGGAGTAGCACTTGCATCTGCTGCCCTCGATCCCAGCACTTAACCCCTCGGTGACCAACAGATCAGACTCTGGTTGATGTCTAAATGTGAATGTGTGTTCTTGTGTGAGGGTGTTGAAGCAAGAAGGCTTTCATTTTCAAATTTTTCTTTAAAATGATGATGTTTGGCATTCCCTCTTCTACCTTCAGACTGGACTAAAGTCCCTGACACACCAAGAAGATGGCAAAGAAGGCCACCTGTGGATTCGCCTCACGTCTTGGCCAAAAAGTTGCACTTGAACACACCGCAAAGACTCCAGCCGACGGCCAACCACCACGTACGTTCTGCTCATGCTTGAGAGGAAGTAACTCTCCATGCCAGCAGGGGGCGGTAGCTCGTTGTTATGATACGAGAAGACCATTTTCACCCCGCTGTCGGTCACCACTCGTATTATAGGTCGTCTACTGATGGAGAATAATGTCTGATAAAAAATTTAAAATGGCGGCTGGCGTTGTCAGTTCTTGATCTTTTTAGTGGAAAAAGAAAAGAAGAGGAGGAGGAGACAAATAAAGAGAAACCGCACTAATGGGTGAAAGCATGGAGACTACAGAGACATGCTCGAGGGGCTTTACAGAACCTGTGAGGAGAGCTGGAGAGAAATGAAACCTCCCAACAGCCAATCAGAGAGATCCCTCACCGACTGCCAAAAAATGGCCAACGGGGAACCAAAGGGTAGCAAAAATACAAGGCGACGACAATCTCCCTGGTGTGTCAGGGCCTTAAGGACAGAGCTTTCCATTATGTACCTGCATGGATTTGTTTCACCATCAGTCAGGCATGTCATTGAATTTTACAACTTTTAAAAAAGAACATCAAATTTGGGGAAAAAATGGGTTTGAAAAAACATTAGCTTCTGGAGCACATGATCCATGACCAACCGTTTACAAATCTGTTTTCACAGTTAACAGATCCACCTTGACCAAGGTCAAGACTGAACGTTCACATTGGCTCTTTCAAGCAAATTCATCATCTGACAGCTCGTACTTTTAGTCCTGTTGTACTCGTTTTTATGATGTCGTCATGTTCTTAAATCTCAAATCTCAGACACTGACTTGGTCGTTCAATGGAGAGGAAATAAAAGACCAGCGTAGAAAATATCTCAATGATGACGAGATGCCTTTAGACCAGGGGATCCCAAACTTTTCAGGTCGTGACCCCCAAAATAAGGGGACCCCCCACTGTTCTTTAAGGTGGTTAGTTAGGTATATGACGTAGCGACAGCCACGCACACAATAATAAACCAAAAACTAGTAACACAAAATAACACAACGGACTAAAACAATAAAAAATGTCATTTCCATTTCACTTAATGATTCTGTCTTATATGACTTATTGGACTACTTTTTGTATATTTACAAAAATGGTAAAAAGATATACTTGTGCACTTAATTTTTTATGGAAGGCATCTCGCGACCCCCCTCTTGGTGGCTGGCGACCCACCTTGTGGTCCCGACCCCCACTTTGGGAACCACTGCTTTAGACAACACACAGGAGACGTAGATGTAGAATTGTAAAGACAGAGACTTCTTATTACTTCACACAGCACAGCGTAGAAACACGGGATCAGAGATGTATTACGGCTGCTGCTGCCAACTGTTACCGAGCTGAGAAGAGGATCTGATTTACAGTTAATTATCACATTGTCCCATAAAAATGTCACTCTAAGCTTGAAAAGAGAAGAAAGACACTAATAATCTGTGTTTTTTCTACGATGCTTTGGTGAGGAGCCAAACTGCTGCTAATGTAGCTTCATGTGAAAGTCAGTGTCTGTCTGCAACACTTGAAGATATGACAGCAGTCATATCACATTACGATATACAGCTTTTTATGTTTTTATAGCGGTGGAGGCAGAGTGTTAATAAATACCAGTATGAGCATGTCGTGATATCACAAACAGTATAAAGACACAATTTACAGACTTAAAGTAAGAGGAAGAGAAAGAGCGGCCCGGGCATGAGAGCGCTTTATGGGTTCGGTGTCCCAGCAGGCTCGTAGTTCGGTGTTGACCGGCTCAGATGAACCCAGAGTGAGGTCCCTATCCCCACCGCCGTTTACAGCCATCTTTAATTTAAAGGAAGCATCCTTTATTTATTTGCTCCCTGCGCTCTAAAGTGTCTTCATATTTTTACTGAAATTTTCCCCAACTGACCTTCATCCCATCTCCTCCCCCTCGCTCCATCGCTCCTGCTCTCTCTCTCTCTCTCTCTCTCTAACACACACACACACATGCAAGACTGCACACACTCTTTTCCCTCCTCCCTACGTTTTCCCTCCTCTTTGAGTGGAGATTGCTGTCTGATGCGATGAGGCCTGACCGACGCGTCTTGGGAAATCAAAGCTGCTCCCCTCCCACTGTACCGATGTGAGCCGGCATTGAAAAAAACAAACACACAAACTTGCACTTTGTGAAAACGCGAAAAAAGCCTTGGCAGAAAATCCGGAGATGCAAAGAGCTGAAGTGTGTGTGTGTGTGTGTGTGTGTGTGTGTGGGGGGGGGGGGGTTGATGCACAGATTCTCCCTCAGAGTTAAAAAGTATCATAGTTCAAGAGAGGAAACCTGACAAAAGCCTGGCAAAAAGGGGGGAAAACACACAATGTAAACTTTCAAAGAGTGAAGATAAAAGCTGGGATAATACACACACACACACACACACACACACACGCACACACACACGCACACACACAATCTCAACCTACTGAAGTGCAGATAAAAAAAACCCTCCCACTACAACTGATCCTGTTGGCTGTGATGTTGCAGCACTTCCAAGAAATGCCTCAAGTGTTTCTTTTCTCTCCAGTCAGCAGATTGTGAGAAACTTTCTTTTTTACGCACGTCTTTGAATGCAACACTCCGTACAGTCGTTCATCGTGTGCAACGTCACCGAGCGAGCGACAGCACAGACCTGAGAATACTGCAGATAGCATGACGCATTATGTAGCCCTTATTGGTTGGTTTAATCCCTCTTAAACATTCCATAATATAAAATGCAAGCTTCTTATTTTACACTGTGAACAGGAAGTCGACGTAGGCGCTGTGACATCATCCAGTGGATTGTGGACTTTTAAAGAATTAAATTCTGCATTCTTGCCTTCATCTTTTTGGCTTTTGAGACATATATCTATGCAGGTGAGAGAGAGCGAGCGAGAGAGAACGAGAGAGAGAGCAAGGGAGAGGGGGACACTTTAATAGCGTTCTTGGTATTTCATTGAAGGTCACTCTGAGCGCTGAACAGCAGCCAAGTCCAGGTGCAGGTACAGATCATTCCTGAATGCACAAATTGAGAGTTTTAAAGGTGACTAAATGTTCTCTGGGAGGGATTAGCTTTCTACAGCAAAGTTTCAGGTTTCTTTTTTTTTCTCGAACTCTGAGATGAAGTCGTACCAGCAGCTCTGTGGACGGGTACACATCTGAAACCTGGATGAAAATGTTGTTGTAATTATTGCTGCATAGCTGACTTAATGTGAATCCTTAGTGTCATAGCATTAAACCTCTAATGAACAATTAGCTTAGCTTAGCTTTTACCACATTTGCTTTATTTTGAAAATCCTCGCATATCTTAATATTGATAACTCGATGAAAGAGTCCTGCATGCTCAAAACTGATGCTTGAAGAGTAACACCCAATTTCCACACACTCTGTGCGCCACGGTTTTGCTCGCTGGACGGCGCGCCTTTCCCCGCTGTATCCAGAGAACTACAAGATCACGCAGGAATAAAGAGGAAAACGAGCAGACAACATGTTGCTTTGTCTTTCTGAGGTTGCTCCTTTGGTGCCTGTTTTGACGTCATGTTGATAAACTGATGAAAAATCCGATCATGAGTCCTTATATTGTGTTTTATTTTGAAATTGACCGGACCCTCTGTGCGTTTCTTTGTCCTTGACTTCCTGTCCGAGTTGTTCTATTCTGTCCAGCTTGATGCATGCCTGCAGCTCACTTTGTGCAAAATAGACTCGCATCATATTTGAGAAAAGTGGCACTGCTGGCACGCTCGCTGTGGAAACACAATCACTGACAAGAGTGGAAAACGAACGGCGGCACATGGAATATGTGGAGTATGAGGAACTGGGAGTCACCAGATCCTCATATTTTAAAGCACTTTGCCCCTGACCAAGCTGCCGTATTTGATCATTTGGGAGTGAGACCTTCCTCTCGGTGGGGGGGGGGGGGGGGGGGGGGGGGGGTATTGCATTGCAAGGAATGTCAGCTTTTTGCTTTCAATCACTTCTTGTTCAGTCAGCATCCTGCCAGACAGAAACTCGACCTCGTCCAAGAAGAAACCTGTGTGACACTTTAGGAGGTGTGTTCTCGATGCACGCCCTTTTACAGATGCACTACACAAAAGGTCAAGTGTATGGCGGTGGCTGCCTGATAGAAGCATTGTCTGGACTCGTCCTCGTGCTGACCATCAGGATAAAAGAAAGGCTCAAAGTCGGTTCAGTCCAAGAAAAGAAGAAGACGTCAAATTAAACGTATTCCTTTTCTTCGATTGCACCAATTTCATTTGAGATTTAAAAGTTACCTAGTGAAATGATGTACCCTCTGGATGCAGCATGCACATATAAACTACAATTTAATTCTCTATAGACGTTTTCACATATGAACTCCGGATAATATCTAGATAATTAGAGGAGGACTGCTCCGGAGATTCTCCCGACCTAGTCGTTCACAGATGCTCCTCACAGCGGGGGACTTTCCCTGTCAGAGGGGGGGGAGGGGGGGGTCGGGGGATTTCCTGAGGTAAGACGTGACGTAAATAAACAACGTGGAAGTAGCGGCCGAAGCAACAGAGTCCGCTACACGACGTTACAATGAAAATACTTGTCTTTATATCAATGCTATGTGTAATCCAATGGAATGACAACATCCACAAAAGAGAAGAGAACAACATACTGACGAACAGAAAACAGAATGCAGACGTTTAATTAGAGCACGGAGATCGTAGTGGTCGCGTGCAGACACTTTAGACAGTCACTGTATATAAACGTCATTCTCTTTCTATTGGCTCAAATTGAAATCTCCGGAGTATATGCTGCCACGTTCAGACATCAGCTCACTCAGATTTTCTGCGGATAAAATACTAGGTGTCTGGCCGGAAAAACTCTGGGTAAAGTCCGGAAAAATGCGGCTGTTTGCGTTCACACGTAGCCTAATGAACCTCCGGGTAGACTAATCTCCAGAGTTTTTCAGGAGATTTCCGAATGTGTGAAAAGGGTTTATATGTCATTCTTCATCAAGCAGAAAACTGAAGAGCCAACTACTGGTCTATCTGCAGAGGGTTCTGTTATTCTGCACATCGTGTGGCTTTTTTCAAAAGTCAGCCACTGAATGAAATTAGCAAAAAAAACACTTCACATTGTAAAGGAGATTATGAGAACAAAAAGGCAAACAGAGTTAATTAACAAAATATTTGAACTGAGAATCCAACAGTTGTTGAACTAAATGTTTCAGAACTGTATCGCTCTCTATAGCGATGAGAAGCAAATGAATTCATGCCTGTGGAGTTCTCTGGGTGATGGAAGCACCTTAAGGCAGACAACAAGGTCCCCAAATGAAGTGACCTATAACCCAGATATGGCACAAACGGAGAGAGGGACCCCCGCAGGGACTCAGATACCAAACGCTCCACTGACCCAGGAAACAAGACGGTGTGTCGGTGGCTTCATCAGCTGGAAGGGGACCAGGGAGTCATCGACCCTCCTATAAGGATTTCAAACATCAGCACAGCAATCCTCATTGATTCACAGTGCCTCCAACTCTTTCAATAGAGGTGATAATAAGTGAGTTATGTTCTGAAATAAACTCCAGTAACGTTTACTTCACAGGTCTGACGAGACGTTCTCACAATATAAATATCTCTGAGTTTTTTTTTGACATAAGAAAAGTAGGTCAGGTTGAATAAAAATAAAAATAAAAACTGGAGAATCTACATTTCAAGCTCCAGGCTTCGATATGTGATCCCAGGATAGATAAAAAAAATAAACCCTCGTGCAACATGTCAGTCAGGGTTTCCAGCCGGCACTGTACAACACATCCTGTGAAAGAAGGAGGAAGGTTCTGCAGGATTAACCTCGCTGAATGTCAGTCACCGTGGACTCAAAGGAAATGCACATGAAGACATTTAAGTTTAGAGCTAAAAGAAAATATGAGGAGTGAAACATTCAAGCAGCAACCTCCAGATATGAAAAATTAAGCTAAAGCAAAAACGCTGAAAAAATGTATTCTAGCGTGTGTGCTGCAATATATTTCTTGTCTCATTGATTTGAATTGTCCCTTCTTCGTATTGATTTTTTAACTTTTTTACAACTTTTTACAACTTTTTACAACTTCTTTGTATTGATTTTTAAACTGTATCGCGGGGTGTCATTACATCGTCGGTTGACGGCTTGCCAGAACAACGTCATGAGCCGGGGATCCGGCCGAAGATTTCTGCCTTTTAATAAGGCAGTTTTTTTCTTACCACTGTAACTTTTGCTGCTTTGCTAAAGTGCTCATGATGGATAGGCCGGATCTTTGTAACATAACAATGAGTAAGGTCTTTTTACCTGCTTTTTGTAACATAACAATGAGTAAGGTCTTTTTACCTGCTCTTTTGTAACATAACAATGAGTAAGGTCTTTTTACCTGCTCTTTTGTAACATAACAATGAGTAAGGTCTTTTTACCTGCTTTTTGTAACATAACAATGAGTAAGGTCTTTTACCTGCTTTATGTAACATAACAATGAGTAAGGTCTTTTTACCTGCTTTTTGTAACATAACAATGAGTAAGGTCTTTTACCTGCTTTTTATAACAATGAGTAAGGTCTTTTTACCTGCTCTTTTGTAACATAACAATGAGTAAGGTCTTTTTACCTGCTCTTTTGTAACATAACAATGAGTAAGGTCTTTTACCTGCTTTTTGTAACATAACAATGAGTAAGGTCTTTTACCTGCTTTTTATAACAATGAGTAAGGTCTTTTACCTGCTTTATATAACATAACAATGAGTAAGGTCTTTTTACCTGCTTTTTGTAACATAACAATGAGTAAGGTATTTTACCTGCTTTTTGTAACATAACAATGAGTAAGGTCTTTTACCTGCTTTATATAACATAACAATGAGTAAGGTCTTTTTACCTGCTTTTTGTAACATAACAATGAGTAAGGTCTTTTTACCTGCTTTTTGTAACATAACAATGAGTAAGGTCTTTTACCTGCTTTTTGTAACATAACAATGAATAAGATCTTTTACCTGCTCTTTTGTAATGTTAACAGACAAAGAGTAAGGTATTTTACCTGCTTCTTGTAAAGTGTCTCGAGATAACACTTGTTATGAGTTGACGCTATACAAATAAAAATTGATTGATTGATTGATTACATCTGTACTTTCTCTTGTTTCAAGTTGTTACTTCAGATGAATACATTAGACCATTTTGGATCTAAAGGTCACATACTGTAAGACGCAAAATCCACTTCTCCATGTTCCTCTAACACTAACATGTGTCTCTAGTCTGTCTACAAACCCCCCAATGATGAGAAAAGTCCATCCTCTCCGTCTTCTGCCTGCTCCACTTTTCAGAAAATGTGTGCTCAAACAGGCCGTTTGGAAATTTTCCCTTCATGACATCACAAAGGGCAGTAGCCCCTCCCCCAGGTGGGTGACACTCCCACAGCTAGGTGTTTGTTCTGCCCTCTGAGTCTGCCTTCTCATCGTAAACAATAGGACATGGAGCGAGAAAGACCAAGTACACCCAAACCCTTCCAGAGAGGGGGCGTGGTCAGACACCGCTCATTTACATATTTAAAGGTACAGACACAGAAACAGCCTGTTCTGAGCAGGGCTGAAATAGAGGGGTTTATAGGCATGATCAAATACAGGATCAGAGTGGATTTAGAACAAGAAACTTCACACACATGTTTTGAGGAGCTCTGAGACTTATTTAACCTGAAGAGGAGGAGGATATGTCACCTTTAAGGGTAGTTCATTAACCTTAAACCTCTAACTTGTCAGTGTTGGAGAGATCTCTGTAACCTCCACTGCTCAGCCATACAGCTCCTCACACGTCGTGTATCTCCTAACACATCACACTGCGACATATCAGCCTGACGACTCCATTAAGGTTGAGAGCTGAGAAAGAGCCTGACTGTTGAACAAACAGGCAGACACACACTGACACACCGCTGAGACACTCAGACACGCAGCAGCAGCCTCTCATAATATGGATGACACTTCAATCTAAATACAAGCTAATGAAAGAACCTCCCTGGCAACTATTGACATATAATCCCCGGCCCTGGGAGAGCGAAGCTGTCATTCTCCATCCACAAGCTCGTCTAAATGGCCCCAAAAATTTCAATACACAATTTTAGGGAATTGGATTTATAGCGTATCAGCAGAAACTCAAAGATAAGAGTTGTGTGGTGCAGAAAAGGGGGCCGGCGCTGGTATTTGTCCCTGTGGCGCCGCATTCTGTCATCGATTTTTCTGCAGGATTATTATTCCTGTTCCTTCAGCGACTGGAGGCAGGATACGGGCTGGAGTCTACCTTCCCTTCAGCAAGATCATTCTAATTCATAACCCTTACCAAATGAGTTATTGACTCAGAGAGGCCTCTCTGCCATTCTCAATCAGAGGCTTTTACTTACTATTTATACAGCTCTGCTCTCCAAACACCTGTCTCCGAGAGGGCGGGGGGCGGGGGGGAGGGGCGTACAGACATCTGGAAGACTCAGATGGATGTAGAAGGCGTTTAGTTGATGGAGCCTCTGGAAGCCAAACTGGACATCCAAAGGTTTTGCTCTATGCACAGCAGGATGTGGAAATGATCGAGCGTCGACCTCTGGGGCTGAAAAATGAAGCCAATGAAACTGCAGTTCCTCGAGTGTCCACTTGAGGCATGCTCAAATCCCCGGAAGTCTACTGACGCCATATCTATATATCCGTTCTGACAGCAGAAATGAACAAGTTTACAACCCAATTTGTGTCATAATTGGGTCTGAATCAAACGATCAGGGTTTGCTCACATGTAACAAACCAATAGAAGAAACTCTTAGCAACGAGCTCTCTCCCTCGGTCGCTCACTCGCCCTCCCTCCTCGTCTTGATGGTGCCGAGAGGACGTCAGCTGTTGAAGCACATAGCAATCATCTATTGATCTGCTGTCAGTGTTTCTGTCCCCTGAGTCGGATATTAAATGATTATACAACTAGCTGACTGGAATAGACAGTTATGGTGTCAACGGTTGGCTTGCATGTTTTTTTGCGTCATTTGGTAGTCGGGGTTTAGTGTCTGATTCAAAGTAGCAGTGGCAGAGCTGGGGGACGGTTCCTGTGCCTCTCTAGAATCTGAAAAAACCCAGAACATATCATCACTGCTGTGAGAGCATGTATGGAAACTTCAAAAACACCAACTGAAGGAATCATGACGGAGATAATTCTGTGCATAATTGGAAAATACTATCAGTCAGACTTTGCAGAGGTGACTCTAAATCAATCCAAACATCATTTTGTAGCCTTGGCCCTCGAGTGTTCAGAGTCATTGCCGCACCAGGAAGCAGCTCTTACTGGCTGTGACCTCGAGAGCAGGACAAAACCACGAGGACACCAACGGTCAGAGCAGAGGACGGTGTGTCATGAGAAGTCGTGGTTTGTGTTACAGTCACAGAGATACCAGGGAATGGATCTGGTCACTTCGGTCCTCAGTGTGTTCCTGCACAGCGGGGACAGGACGTCTCCGTCGCTGTGAGTCTGCACAGGAAGTCACCTCCAGCTCAGCCTCAGTCAGCATCGGAGACTCAGCTAATTATAGCCACACACACACACACACACACACACACACACACACACACACACACACAGGCCGTATCTGGTAAGAAAAAATAAACCAACAGCAGGCGCAGACTTTCTGTTTCAATCCCAGAGAAGGAGGCAGAGCAGCGGCTTTTAGAATAATCATTTGATGTGGCACGTTAACCGCCTTCATGCTAGGCGGCAGCATGAGCCTGAGAGGAGCATGCCATGCATCCTCTTGCCTCCCTCACCCGGAGAGACAGAGCATCTAAAGCCGTCCATATCAGAAAAACACACACTTTGCACGGGGGGCTTAACGCCTCGCCACCGCTCACCAGCTCCCACTCGCTTTGTTCCCCCCAAAATGTGAAATGATATATATATTTTATCCATGTAACTGATTTTGCCAGCCTGAGATAGTTTCAAATTTTCTATAAACTCGCTTTGAGTGAAATATGAATATTTTAAGCAGCTTAGCGCTGATTTAAATATATTTACCAGCAGTGTGTTGGCTGTGGGCCAAGACACAGTGTAATGCTCACAAAGCCACCACTGCTAAACTCAATTTGAGAAAGCTGATAATTCAGACTGGCAGCGCTGGGGCAAATAAAGTCATTTAAGTAAAATATTTCATTTTCTCTCGCTTTGTAATAACAGCAAGGAGGATAACGCAGATAGGAGCAGACATGGAGGGAACATGGAGGAGTGGAAATCAGGCAACAAAAACAACCGCCAGACCAGTGGGGTGGAACTTAGTTTTTTTTTTTAAACGTACTTTAATAATCCCTGAGGGGGAAATTCTGTTTTTTACACTCTGTTATTGACATGCTTCTCTCACACACACATTCCTGAATAACCTACACAAACAGGACCATGCATTAGTGGAGAGATGTCAGAGCGGGACTGCTACAAGGGGAGCTCACCAGAGCTGTTAGGGGCTTGTGCCTTGCTCAAGGGAGCCTCGGCAGTACTCAGGAAATGACCCGGCACCTCCACCTCCAGCTACCAGATAGTTTGGTCCGCAATGGGGACATGAACCGGCGACCCTCCAGACTGAGCTACTGCCGCTAATGCTAAAGTCAGGGTCCATGTCACAGAGCTCATTCTATTAAGACATTACAAAGACATGCATCTATAGTTGGCAGTTAAATACTTCAATTTCCTTTTGTTGCAAATATCGCATTGGTTATTGCACAACTCTGTCCCCTCTTGAATTTGTAAAAAAAAAAATACAACATATGGGCCTGACTGTCCTCGGGCAGCATCCGAGGGGTCTAACAAACAGAAGGAAAGATTCAAGATTCAAAAAAGATTCAAAAAACTTTATTGTCTATCACATTGTGACAGAAAATGACCTTTTGTTGAGGCTCAACATGAAAACATACAAACATTCACACTAACGCTCACATTAGGCCATAAATAGCTAAAAGTACCCTAAATAGGTAAAAACACACATGCACTAAATAAATAAACTAAATAAACATTGCTTATTTACCCTTGTTTAAAATGTGTATTGCAGTGGGAATAAAAGAGTTTCTGTAAGTTTTCTTTTTCTGTAAGTTTTCTAAACCGACTGCCTGAGGGGAGCAGCTGAAACGAACGAAGAAAAGCATCAAATAAACATGAAGAACCAAAAATAAAGATAAAAATGTATCAGGGAGTAGCAGAGAGAATCACTCCCATGATTCCCCACCAGCCTCGACTTCATCTTTTTATTATTGTTTTGGTAAATGCATGATCTCAAAAGCAGCGCGAGCAATTCAGGGTTAAGCGTGTTGCCCAAGGACGCATCAGACATGTGGCTGCAGGAGCTGGGGATCGAACCCTCGATCTTCCGGTGGAGAGACGACCGACTCTACCAACTGAGCCACAGCCATTTTGATTGAGAGCGGTCTTGATGACAGAATTAACATCCTGTGATTTTAACCCAAGAGGACTGGGTTAGAGTCCTGTGTGACACCAAACGTTAATGTTGACTCCAAATCTTAGTTTGTTATTTGTTGTCTGATTCTAACCATCAGGGCCCCTTAATGATATCCACATGTAAGAGAGGACAGAGAAGACGGGACAAGGGGGGCTGTGAAACAAAAAGACATTTCCATGGTTGTCCACTTTGCTTCTTACAGTTTAACAAACAAACAACATGCATCACTTCTTAAGGCCCCTTTCCCACACCTACTACCTCTTTAAAAGAACACTACCTGTGTTTAACAATGTCAAAATGGTGTTTTTTTTAACTTGTTGGAATCATTATTATCCACGACAAGAAAGCGGCTAGCCTTCCTTTTATTTCACCTTTCACATATTGTTGGCGAGAAGTAACCGCTAAGCACCGGCGACCTCGTAAAACGTGGACGACTGCAGCGTGTGTCTGTTTCAATGAGCCAGTAAAGCTGCACTCCTTCTCAGCAAATCATCTTAAAGCGGAGGAACAAGTGAAGGGGAAGTGCTGCCATGCTCCAACTTGTGCTGTGCTCGCCGAGGGCATGAAAAGAGTCACTGACACATCACATGCTCGACTTACTCCCAGTGAAGGATGATACAATGAGTGTTGCCATTCTGTGAAACCGCTGAACTTCTTTCCGTCTCGGCAGACAAGCCTGCTGGCTCAAGACGGGTTCCCGAGGACCGGGGTAACAAGGAACTACAGCCTCGCTCTGCTTCCTCTCAAAAGACGTTCACGTTTATCTGATTTATCCCCGACATGTTTATAAAAGTGAATCAGGCGGAATCAGAGCGCTTCACGGGAAGATTACTGAGCATGTTCATCATTTTTATATTTATAAATATGATTTAAGCAAAGAGGGGGGTGACTGGTTGAAAATGTGGTCAAAGTAGATTTAGTTTTTGTGTGTTTTATGCTCTTCAAAGTCAAAGTCAACTTTATTGTCAATTTCAAAATATGCCAGACATACAGTGGAATCGAAATTTAGTTTGTCTCTGTCCCGCGGTGCAATACAACCAAAATAAGATAAAATAGATCAAATAAAATGAGGTAAAGATAAGATAAATAATATTTACAGTAATAAATTCTAACAAGCTTGGAAGACAAACAACCACAGACTCCAAACATATAACAAATACAAAACAGGATGAAAAGAATAAAAAGGCCTTTTTTTTTTTACAAATAAAGTTGCACTGGGAGTTTCTTTTTTTTTTTTTATGAAATGAGCTGGTAGCCTTGTGGTTAGTACAGCTATTGTCCTCCAAGCGGTAAGCCCGGATTCGAGTCCGACCTCCTGCTCCTTCCCACGTCACTCCACACTCTGACTCTACCCAAAAATAAACCTTTAAAAAAAAAAATCATCCCCTGTAAACTGTGTGCCCATAAAAAAGACATAAACTCTCAGAACAAAATAGATTTTAGTACCAGGTTGTAAACTTGTTCATTTCTGCTGTCAGATTGGATATATTAATATGGCTTTTTGAGCCTGCCTCAAGTGGACGATTGAGGAACTACAGTTTCATGCACTTCATATTGGCTTCATTTTTCAGCCCCAGAGGTCGACGCTCGATCATTTCCACATCCTGCTGTGCATAGAGCAAAACCTTTGGATGTCCAGTTTGGCTTCCAGAGGCTCCATCAACTAAACGCCTTCTACATCCATCTGAGTCTTCCGGATGTCTGTACGCCCCCCACAGAAAGCTTGGAAAATCCAAATTGTCAAGATGTTTAAACATGAAGACAAAAAAAGTTTAATATTTTAAAACTAAACATGTTTAAAGGGTCAGGCTCCTCTCCCTCTTACTGTCCGTTCTCTCCATTAAAAGGCACAAAAAGGTCCCCAAAGAAATCTTTAAAAAAGTAAAAACAGGCAAGGCTCCCTTCTCAAAGAAGGCTCCCCCCCCAGTGGGGGAAGGTAAAATGATCGCCGCCAAAGACGACATCCGTCTCTTTGCCCAGTCTAAAGACGATCACAGCCCCTAACGCAGATAGACTTTAAGAAAATATGATTTGCATTTACTTATTTTGGTTTAATTGTCAAATCTCTGGCCATCACATCGGACCGTTTCTTTGTCTTTCGTTTTTTTAAATATTTTTGGGCCATTTTGACCTTCATTAAGGACAGTAGAAGAGAGACAGAAGAGCGGGAGACGACATGCATAATAATAATAAATAATAATAAATTGGTCAGTTATGCATATATTTAATCATTGTGTTGTTTCCGGAGCAATGCGACTGAAACGTTTGGACACTTGGATAAGTAACTGCCAGGTGAGCCCGGCTTGTTTCTCAGTGAAAAATGGAAAGAAGAGCTCAGACTCTAATCCCCTCTGTCCTTTGCATATCCAGTTTCTTCACATTAATCCTTGAAACCGTCTGGACAGGAGCCGGGTTTACAGCCGGGTTTATCGCCCTGCCATCTCTGCAGCGTGACATCAAAGATGTTAGCAGGAATGCTTTGGCAACAGATAAAGGTTGAACTTGTGTCCTCAATGTCATAAAGCAGCCTTCTCCTTTTGCCTGCTGTTAATTGAGTTACACAGAAATGCATACACATGTGTGACAATAAATTGTCACGCGCCGTTTTGGAGTGAAAGACCTTTCCTTGCCGAGCACTTACTGGAGGAGGAAGTGCTGATGTGCAGAGTAAATAAACGACATTTACACTGCAGAGGGAGGCCATAATGGACACAAAGGCACTTGAAGGGGAGCAGCAGTGAATTTCATTCTGAATATACAAAAGCCCTGTGCTCAGCATTATTGGTTTTGTATAGGTGCACATGCTCTCATAAGCTGGAAATAGAGAGAGCACATTTTTGTCCTTTTCTCCCGTCTCCTCATCGGGCACGTTACAAAGAGAAGAGAGGAGGGGGGGGGGGGGGGGATGAAACGAGAGCTTGAGGACGATCAGACGAGGATTTGAGTTTGGTTCAAACTAAAAGAGAGAAAATGTTTCTCATTAATCTGCGACAGCTCTCAGCGTTTTGTCTTGGAGGTATGATGTGTTTGTCATTAAAAGGAGTCGAATTATAAAATTGGCCTATCAGCTAAAAAGCTATCAGCTGCTAAAAATATTAAATGGATGTTTTCCTGCTGCTCTGCAAACAAAACAGAAAGAGGCAGGAAATCGATGCCCTCTTTGACGCCATCTTTCTCTCTTATTTTTTAAGAAGTATCCTCTTTAACATGCTTCAAATCAGATTAGTTTCCTCTGATTGAGGTCAAATGTAGTTCAACCAGCGTGCCTCTAATTGAAATGATAGCTTCATCGCTATCCCCGGGTAACCTTGACTTCTAACATTTCTTCTAAATCAGCTTGCTAATTCAAGGAGGGAAGATGTTAGCGGCTGTAAACAAATCACCGGAAAATCCGCCATTTGAGCGCGAGGATGTGACGGGGCGGCTGTATTGAGTGAAGGCTGAATGGATCGTCACTTTAAGGCAGAAGCATCGAGTCGTTTGCAAAAGATGATCAGAGATTTTGGAGCTTTTAGTCTGAACATAGAGAGGAATCATGTGGATTATGATTTTTCCAACCACAACTTCAATTTGGGGAAACAGAAGAAAGGGGTGCACTTATCCTAGCTTAGCATGAAGACGAGAGGATAGGGGAAAACCATCCAAAACTGGCTCCATTATTCATCAAACTGGTAAAACAAATGTAAAATCAAGGGGAGTTGCACGCTGGATGTGTTTCTTACTGAACGCTTCGAGAGGTCTTATTCATAGCTTTCAGTCTCGTGACCGTCATGGAGGCTTGGAGGGCAATAAGAGCAAAAAGAGCTCAGGAAAAGAGGACACCATTAAACACTCTGAGGAGCTGCAGCACAGACTTTCTAATGTCCTCAAATCGAGGAAAACTGAGACATTTACAAGCTCAACTGACCCGTCTCTTTGAGGGTGATCACACCGACAGTCAGGGACCTACATTAGTTTTGTCCCAATAAAGTTCAGTTTAAATAAGATGACACAAAAGAGAGAAAGGCAGCAGTACATGGTAGGATTTTGAACGGACAGCAAGGAGGAAAGAAATAATATCATGGAGCCACAGATGGCTGGAAGATGCAGACAGTCTGCTCAGACGCAGAGCTCCGTTGGATTTCTGTCACAGGAGGACGTTTCTGTTGGATGGAAATAGAGCAACATTACACTTTAAATGAAATAAAACCCACTGAATCAACCCACTGGGAGGGGACGATGATTCGACACTAAACTGTAAAAGGATGACGTCTGCATCTTAAAACAAGAAACGGGCTCCATCTTCTGTGTTTGACTGCAATACAAACGGAGTCCAAATATGCTTTTCCTTCAAGTTAACCGACTGGATATCTCATAACCCGTGAACAGTCTTCGTCTATCACAGATTGATGCCTCTTGGAATGAAGGCAAATTTCCTCGTAATTCAGTTGAAGCCAGAAGTGAGCGTAAACAACTTCCCTTTACGTCTGCAACATAAACGCTTTCATTTCTTTGCAAAGAAGAAGGAAACTCTTGCGCTTCAGCCCCTCCACAAATGGAGGTTAGTGCTCTGAGAGAAGGACCTCAGACATTCAAAATATCATTCAGTGGACGATTTCTTCAGTCCACATCCAAAGAAAGTACTGGAGCAGTGGTGCAAAGGACAAAGGTATCGACGCACTGCTTCTTCAGAGTGAAAACACCGTCATGTCTTGGTCTATGAGATCGCAGAGGATGGTTCATCTACCGAGTATCAGCAGCTTCACTCGGGCTCACTTCAGCCGCATGAGCCCGAAAAATAAACTTACTGGCAATCAACGAGGACTAAGTTTACCAAAATAACAACATCCATTTGTTCTGTAGACTCAGTAAATGGACTTGAGCTTTTATAGCTCTTTTCTAGTCTTCTGACTACTCAAAGTGTGTTTATACTGCAGGTCACACCTACACATTCACACACTGATGCTAGAGGCTGCTGAGTTTAGTGAAAATCAGTAACTAATTCCATTCATACACATTTAAACACCACCGACGAAGCAGCCGGAGCAACTTGGGGTTAAGCGTCTTGCTCAAGGACATATCAGACATGTTGCTGCAGGAGATGGGGATCGAACCCTCGACCTTCCAGTTGAGAGACGACTGACTCTACTAACTGAGCCACAGCCGCCCCAGTCAGTAGAAGACACATTTTCATAAATCTGCTTAAATATAAGCTTCAAACAGTGTTTTGACTCTACAGTCTGTAGAGGAACTTAAAGGGTTAATGCATAGAAACTCTATCGGCCATATTTTCCATTTTTCCAGCGAGATGCATGCTTTTCTCGACACAACATCGGAATCCATCCTGCCAGAACTATTGGCATGCAACTAATCATGTGTTGCAGCCCCCCCCCCCTCTAGGTTAAAACACAAGGCGACTTCAGATCTGCAGGGAATTCAGATCGGCCTTAAAATAATGTGGAGTAACCGGACACCAAATCAGGGATTCACCGGACCAGAATGCATTCATGTTACCACAAAGATATAGACAGAGCCAGGCTAGCTGTTTTCCTCTGCCCTCAGTGTTTATGCTAAGCTACGCTAACATGCTCCTCATCTTCTCATCTCACTCTCCATAAGAAAGCAGCTAAGCCTATTATCTCATGCTTGTGCATTGTGTGTGTTTTTTCTTCACTGCGATGTCTCTGCTGGGTTTTTATCCCCCGGAGCGTTTTTTTATCACCGTCCCTGCTGAATCTTTAACACGCTCGCCCGGATTCATATTACAATCATGCTCGACCACAGAGGCCAAATAACTGAGGATAAATCATCCAGTCTGCTTTGATGTAAGCTTTCTCTGACAGGAATGTGATTCATAATCCATAACGTGTTTCTTTTTTTTCTTTTTTTTTCTTCAACCTAGACCTTTTTTGCGTTTGGCCTTTTTTTTTTTTTCTGCCATCATGACTATTGATTGTGTTCAAGATTTCATCTCTCACTTACTCCAGCATGCGAGTTGTGATGTAGCTCCGGCTGACTGAAAAAACGTTGCTCTTCAGTACACACCCACAGGGGGAAACACGCTCTCCAGCAGCTGAATGCAAAACACCATTTTCACACACACCGCAGTGAAACCTGCACACTTACATCTCATTTCCATTAATCCATCGCCTGAACACTGCACATTCTCAGCGTTACAGCTGCTGGCCGGTCGGCTCTTCGTTTTTTCTCAGATGATGCTACATTCATGTCATGTTGGCGTTTTCCTGTAAACAAGCTCTGCCGACATGGGAGAACTTGTTCATGTCACCGTCCTGCTGGAAATCCGAGCAGGATATGTTGCTGTGTTTTTGCAGAATGTGTTACCCCCCATGTGGCTCCACAAATTTAAGAAGTGTGACAACACAGGCGGTAAACATAATGGGCAATTCAGCAAGTGTGGAAGCCCGAAATGTTAAACATGGAAATTATTATTCTCACTTTTATTGTCACATTCTGGAGTGGAGATTGTTCTCTGTGTGTGGGAGCAGCCGACTAAACCAGAGCTGGGACGAGAAGGAGCTCGTGCAATTTAAACATTTAGAGACGGAGAAGGAATGAGTCATTTTAAAAATCAATAATATGGGGCGCTGGTAGCCTCGTAGTTAGTTTGTGCGCCCCTTGTAAAGAGGGCTGGCAGGCCGGGTTTGAATCTGACCTGTTGCTGTCACTTCCCACTCTCTCTTTCTCTTTTCTGACTCTATCCACTGTCCTGTCTCTGTAATAAAGACTGAAAAGCCCCAAAATGTATCTAAAAATAAAGTCAGTAACATGTACTACAATTCACTGAGCAGACTCTTTCATCCAAAGCGACGTACATCAGAGAGTAAGAACAACACAAGCAAGGATCTAGAAAAAAGGGAACAAAGTCAGTAAGAGCAAACGATCAGCTTTGAGTCTGATTGGACACACAGGTGCTGACAGGAAGTGACCAGAGGCAAAGCACAACATTGAGGGCAGTTCTTGAGAGCTCTAATCAGTATAGAAACCATCTTATAAGTCGTCGTTATCAAACAAAAACCATCGTCATTACCATCATCATCATCAATAATATGGAGACCATCATCATTAAGTTAGTAGGTATTCATGAAAGAGCTGGCTCTTTAGCTTTTTCTTAAAGGTGCAGAGGGACTCTGCAGATCACATGGAGTTTGGAAGTTCATTCCACCACCGTCCTGTCGCTGTAATAACGGCTGAAAAGCCCCAAAATTAATTTAAAAATAAAGTCAGTAACGTGTACTGCAACAACATGAAGTCTTCACAGTTTTTACGGTGCTACTACATTTTTACAACAAATGTTTTTAACATCCTTCAAATACCCTGATATTTTGACACCACAGGCTAAAATAATGAGGTAAATATTCTGCAGTTTACTCAAGGCTGCCAGCTAGCATGATGAGCTAAGGTAGAACCTCAGTCCATTTAAAACATGGATGAAGTCTCAGAAACGTCACCCATCGCTTTCTGCACAAAAACCTTCAGTCAGCGCCTCGATCCAGGACTAAGTGCAATTGGGATTGTGCGTTTTCCGTTGCAGGACCAAAAACTGTGGAACTCTTTACCTCCCATCATCCGTCTCTCAGCCACTGTTGGTGTTTTGTTAAAAATCGCCTCAAAACATTTCTATACTCAATCGCCTTTCATGTTCAATAAC